>NW_020291672.1:0-30422 GCF_003184785.1 Aspergillus japonicus CBS 114.51
GGAGGAGGAGGAGGAGGAGGAGGAGGGGGTTGGGGCTTAGTAATCGAGCTGGTCAGGATTGAAATCCCTTAATTCGGCATCTGAGGATCACGATAGGTACAACGCTTCGGGTCTTTGCAGGCAGACCATCGAACAGTTCAATAACAATTTAGGGTACGATACACCGACCACTGGAGGCTATGGCATGACACTGGTTGTCCATGGGGGGTGGAAGTCAGAACATGATTTTCCAACAGATGTGAAGGCTGGTTAAACTGTTTCACTTCCCGACCTTGCAGAACACAAACAGTCGTCCGTCGATGTAACTCTCCCGCTGGGAGGCAAATCCGCGAATTTGTCGTGCGTCAGCACTCTCAGGATGGCTTCTGGCAGGAATCCAGAGCCCTCTGTTGTGGTCGCCCCTTTCTACACGGTCGCAATCCCAGCCACACATCATGCATCCATCCTTCACTGGGGTAAGGTGATAGGGTCCAAGCCATGTCATGAGAAATGAACCTGGGTCTCGTCCCATCGAATAGGAAAGTCCCGGACGGAGTGCGGGAGGGTCAGCAGTCGAAACAAGGGATTGTGGAAGTCTTCCCCCAGTTCTCAAGCCCAGCAGTCGGCGTGAAGACTCAATATGATCCACATCCGAGGAGCAAGAAAGAGCAGCACCATCTTCGGGTGGCTGCTGTCTGTTCTGAGAACATCATCGTCTCGGCGAAACATCGGACTCGCAGGAGTTCACCGCCCGCCTTGTTGACAGGCAAAAGCTCTTCATCATCTTGGGAAGAGGGAGGGGGTGATCCGATGTCAGCATCGACCACTTTCAGTTTGACTCCTGTGCGGAAACTTTGCCATGGAACAAGAAGCTTTTAAGGTAATCACCATCTAACATCCATTAACGTTATTCAATCTGAGTAAGCTCAACAAATCACAAGGTAAAATCCAAAAGCCCGCGCAGTACAAAGCGACCAGAGAACTCGAACAACTGCAGCCCGAAAAAAAAAAAGAAAGAAACCATCGACGCTTCCTGCTTGCGTGTATGCTGATTAGCATCTGGACGATGCAAAGAACCGGCGAGACTACCTCCAGCTTCACGACAGTAGGTAGAGTCGCTTTCAATCCCACTCATTCATCTCTCCGCGCGAGAATCGGATGGCTGAACGCTTTGAACCTCGGCCCTCTGCGATTGATTGCTTGCGGGGGGTTCGACGTCTCCGCCTCCGCCGTGAGCATTGTGGGCTTGATGGGATGACGACTGATTTACTGTGGTCTGTTGTTGCAATGACTGCTGCACCCCTGCGCCTGGCTGCTCATTGGAAGGCTCATTGCGAGGTTTGGGAAGGCCAACGCTATAGAGTTTGTGTAGCAAGTAGCCAATCCCTAGGGCGATTATGAAGGCGAGAAACTGTGGCCTTTTCTGCATAGGTGGCGATGTTTTATCGTCTGCACTGCGAACCGTCCCTAGGTGCACGAGGCAGCCCACCACGACCGAGTGGAACGCGAAAGATGAAAATGCGCCCGGGATCGACGCCGCCAAACCACCGCGCTCCTCTTGACCCTCTGAGCCTTGGGCTCCTCCAGCCTCCGCGTGCCCAGGGGATTGCTGGGAGATTTGTTGGCCACTCAGGCCTTGGCCATGGCTTTGGGTGGTTAAGCTGTTGTTCCAGGTCTTGGTGTCGTTCCGGTCGCCGCGAAGCGTTCCTTTTCTCACCCAATCTTTCAGATCCGATGGTTTCACGAGCAAAGATAAGACCCTCGACTCCTCCAGGGCATGTTGAACCCCAAGTATAGAGGACACGATGCCGAATAAGAGGAAACAGTGCGTAGCCGGGTGCGTTTGGCTGGCACTCGTGTGCGAAAGTAGTGCGACGCTAGCAGCTATCATTATAGAGCCCTATTTGCGATCAGTGTTGTTCCAGAGACCACGCCAACCACAGATGCCATCACTCTTCACTTACGCTTGTCGCAAGCAATCGGTTGTCATTCAAGAGTGCCTTTCTGAAAGCCTCGGCTTCTGCATCATCGGTGGATTTCAGGAGTCTCTTCTGCGCTTCTGAGATTGACTTGTCACCGAACAACCATACAAACCAGCCTACAGGCTTGTTGATGGCCTCGCAGCCCACCCTTTTGGTTATGCCCCAACATGTAGAATCGGGGTTGGTGTCGGTGTCGGTGTTGGAATTTGCCATTTTGAGAAGTGGTTGTCAGCGCCCAACAGAAAGGATAGGACATGGGAATCGAATTGTTCTGCTTCTCCACATCGCCGATGCTGATGACGAGGGATCGTTGATGTCTGTTTATATGCATTTGGTCACATTCGTTCTATTCTTCTGTAGCTGCGCAAGGCATAGTAGAGACTACGCAAGACCTGGGTAGATGGGGTTGACTGCATCGACCTCGTTTGCAGGCCGGAGCAAAGAGGCGCGATGTCTGATGGGTTGGGTTGCGTCGCGTTTTGCTTTACTGTCAGCGTTTGTCTGACTGACGCACCTGCTCCCTGTTGGGAAAAGACCGAGAGGCGCCACCTCGGAGCATCCACTGTAGATAGTAGTGACAGTCAGAGAAATATCAATCTTGGCAGGTCTCTGGATGTCAACAACTCACCAATGCTATCCGTGCCCATCCGCCTATCCATCGGCAGTCTTCAGCACATCTGACAGGCAACATAGCATAAAGTCAATATGCTCTACGGTCTCTTCTCATCAGAGTCGCCGATATTGTGGAGGTCACAACGCGGGAAGGGTGAGGGCCTAGGCAGTTCTTTGTTCAGGAGGCCGGCGGCCGCGGGGGTACAAACGGTAGACGGGAGGGGTGCACCAAGGGACCGCTCCATCCCCACGGTGATGGCATATGGGAGACTCCCTCCTTCTCTTTGCTTGTCATCATGTCCCCATTGTTGCTAGTGTTTTGGGTCACTCCACTGTGTCAATGTAAGGCTTTGCAGTATGTATGGTGGACGGGGACAGGTTCACGGGCTTTTTGTCCCGCTTTCCGGCGAGGGAAATAACCAGGTCCACACATGACCTTCAGGCCTTGGGAGTGTAAAGCGCTGCAAAAGTAGTAAATAATAATTTATCGTAAGAGAATAGAGCTCTACATGTCGGCTCTCCCCAACCCTCGCTTTGTCTCCCGACAAAGGGCACCAATCGTCTAGGTGCGTTCTACCGGCACTTCGAAAGAGAGACGGAGTAGTTAGAGCCAACACGAGGCTTCGCTAAATTAAGGAGCGAGGAGAGCGGACTCCCTCAGAGGTCAGGCCGTCGTCTTCCTCTGTGTCAACACTCTCTTCGACTTCATCATCCTCTGGGCTCCCGAAAGGCATATAATCAGCCTCATGAGCCTCGGGAATCTCAGGAGTCTCGTAAGGCTCCAGGCTAATCTTCTCTTCTCTCAGAAAGACATTCAAGAACAGATCCGTCGGGCCCCCCGGAAGTGCCAACAGAAAAATCTCCTCCAGATGACGTCCTGCAATATGTCTCAGCAGCTTCTCCACCGAGGACCACTGGGAATCGGCGCAAGGAATACCACAGAAGGGGCATTCGCTCAAGAATGAAGCCAGAAGCTTCGCAGGGTGGGCATTGGCGTCCTTGAGATGGTTCAGCCAAGCGTCAATGGAGCTGAACGTGTGTGGACACAGCGCCCACATGCAGAGATAGGGCCGCAGGTCGTGCATCAGGTGGCGTCTCCACTCCGATTGACTAATATTCCGGGATAGAAATCGGTGCTCACAGTAAGGGCACCGAATGAAGGGCTTACCAGGTAGTCTCCCGGGGATCGGAGGAAGCTCAATGGTGCGAGTGAAATCGGCCGTCGCGCGCGGATAATGATGGCCTGGTTGGCACGTAATGGCTCTGCGACGCGCCCGGATGAGGTTGCTGATCTGCACCCAGAGCCTGGGGTCAGCCCGTGGGTATCGTGTCTTACAGGCTGCGTAAAGAAACCACTTGAGCTGGACGCTTTTGTCATTCGGGAGAAGGGTAATGTTGGCGGCCCTGTGAAATGACCCGGCAAGTGCTTCCTGCAGCTCCTTGGTTTCGCGCTTCATGAAGCTCAAAGTGCGTAAATGTCGCAGGAACCGATTAAAATGGGTGTAGAGCCTGTTCCAGACCGAGTCAGTAAGCTCCTGAACCAAACACTTCCTCATACCACTCAAGTTCCAACACATAGCCCTGTAGTCTAACTCATAGATCCTGCGGTCAAAGTAGCGCGATGTCTCAAGGTCATGTAGCCAATCACATTCCGCCACCAAGCCCCGTAAATCCTGTTGAAACTGCCGTAAGGAATCTAGTCGATTGCTTTGATTTGGATGAGCGCACTCCAGGCATAGTTCCTCGACGAAATCCTCTAAGTGCCCGACGAGTACAGAACCTGTCGTGTACCCGGGGCCCGGGAAGAGCTTATGGTATACCAAGGACCAGTTATTAGACATTTGTATGGACACAAGGTGATGTTTTGACTGACACTGACCTTCCGATGGTATGGATATGCAGTCCCTCGACTCGCTTCACACTTCATTTATATAGGGTGAGGCTTCCTTGTTTCTTCTGCCGTTCCTTTGGAAACAAGCCTCCAGTCCCAGACCTTTCGACCCAACGGAGGAGGAGCGAAAGCGAAAAGTGCCTGTTTTATCACAATTCAACACTTGGGATATGGTCGGTGTTACTGTGCTGTCTTCAGGAGGCATGGCTAGCAAGAGGTCGAACGCCGATGACAACCGGCAGGGTGCCTCCGCAACACTGCTAAGCAACCCCCCTCCCCTGCCCCCTCAGACATGCATACCAGCATGCGGTGCATTTACGAGGTTGAGGAGGCCAGAGGGAAGACAAAGCCTTCTGGGTAATTCCCTCAACAAAGCGTGTTTGGAGAGAACTGCCAGCGCGAACAACAGATGGCAGACGAGAATTCCGGTTCCAGCCAACAGGATGGGAGGACTGATTACTGCAGAGCCATGAATCACTGAGTTCATGCTTAGTGGGAGAACCGGTGGATTGACTCGTAATTAGTTCCATTGCGAAGCACGTTAACTTGGCTGCGCTCGAGTTCTTGGAAGGCGATCATTGGGAATATACCTTACAGTCTAGCCATCCCAACAGATTCCCTACTCGTTCTCCTGCCTGCACTTTGGATCGAAGAAACTATTTTCTGAGGCAGCGCATGCCGTTTGGGGCAAGAAATAATACCGGGCAGAAACGATGCCCTCCCGCCGGAAAATCTTAAGCAGTGCGGCTGTCCTTGGCCCCAAAATCAGGGTCCTCTAGTAGCATCGCGCCGGAGTAGTCGGCAACGCAATCAACCTTCGATCAACGAAGTTGTGTCTGTAGATCTGTAGACCATTCTTGCTACTGCCAAATGGGCTACTCGATTTCTACTCGATTTGATTGCCATTGATCCATACACGCAGCGATACAAGGTCTCGTCGTTCAGTAGAACAGAGGCATGCGAGAGAGATTGCACGCTCTATTCTCGAACACCATGCCGCACTGGGAAGCGCAAAAGCCGCCACTCTGTGTCGAACATGGTATTATCATTAAACATTGTCGGACTCTGACTTGAGCCCCCAGCTATCATCTGCGAACGGCCACCCGCCCAGCTGAATGCTCAGTCGCGGGGTAGATTGGATCTTCTCCGCATTCCGCTTGAGCTCGCTCACATCCCAATTAGCCCACAGGTACTTGCCCTTCAGAAAGTCTGCCTCGGGACTGGCCAGCCAGACGTAGAAGCTGGCAGGCAGATCCACTGTAGGCACGAGGGAAAACAGCAAGTCAGCTTGTCGTCCTTTCTTCTTGAGCCGAAGATTCCCATCTTGTAGTCGAGAAAGTACAAAAAGAAAGGTGGAACAAAGGAGAACGATAAGAACAAGGGAAAGAGATTGGAGAGAAAGAAAGAAAAAGCAGGAACTTACCATGATCCTCAAACCCAAGTGCCTCGATGCCCCCCGCCTCGCGGTTCATCGCCGTGTCCACCACCCCGGGCTGCACATGATACACGCGCAACCCCGGATTCTCGAACCCGACGGCATCCCACAACCGGAACACCGCCATCTTGGCGACGCTGTACGGGGCCAACCCGGGCCCGAAGTTGACGTGGGCTGCGCTGGAGGAGGTCTCGATGACGGCGGCGTCGGGCGCTGCGCACCGCAGGAACGCCTGCGCCACCCACCACGCGCCGTGCAGGTTCTGTTGGATGGCGTCTAGGGCCTGGTCGCCGGGGGCGTTGGCCACGGGTACCATGGGGCCGATCATCCCCGCGTTGCTCACCAGGACATGGATCCGGCCTTCAGGGCCGAGAAATTGGCTGAAGGCGGCGTCGACCTCGCTCTGGCGAGTGATGTTCGTCGGGGCCGTGAAGACCTCGACGCCGGGGAAGTCCCGCTGGATCGAGATCTTGGTGTCCAGCAAAGGTTGTTCACGGCGGCCGAGGAGGGCGATGCGGGCAGCACCGGCTTGGGCGAAGCGGTGGGCGGTCTCGGCGCCGATGCCGGTGCCTCCACCGGTAATGAGGATGTTTTTCCCGTGCGCAGATAGTTCGGGGCGCGAGGGGGATATTTCCGGGTAGGCTTTGTCGTGCCAGGCGGCCGTTGGGGAGGGAAATGGCGCCATTGTGATGCTTGTTTGCTGTGCTCGTTCAAGAAAAATAGACCATGTGGCACTTATATCTCGTAAGTAATGCACGATGATGCTGGTGAAACGTTATCCACCTGGGTGGGTGGTTTATATATATTGTCAATCTTGCAGCTCGGGTTTGTTTCTTGAGCATTGCGATGGAACTTGACAAAATTGCCTCTCCGAGATTCGACATGAGTGTCTCTTCCACAAGAATCTGTTTATAGAAGCCTCCAATTGAATGGGCAACCATGCTGTTGGGTGGAAATGTGAAGCATGCAAAGCCCTCCGCCTTGGCGCCTCAGGTTTACAAAATGTTCCGCCCGACTGACCTTTCCCAACCGGTTTAGCCTTAAGTTAGCCCTAACTCCTTTGAAGAACTAGCGCTTACCAAGACCGCTGACAAATGCAACAAGTGTCCAACCTTGAAGGTACTTAGAAACGCCATCTCGCATCGAATTTGTGATTCATGCGGTCCAAATTGATATCAAAATGCAGGCACCGAATTTAGCTTCTGCTGTCCTGCGATGCGCGCGCTGCAACAAGCCCTTCGACAAGGGCAAGTGTCCGTCCCGAAACTCTATACCGCACGTTTGGCTGACACCAGGGCCCGGCCTGCAGAGTCCACACTCAGGAGACATGGCTATTACTGTCGGTCCCGAAAGAGTGAAATTGGCCCGCGGGCCCGCTCTTGCGTGGCCTGTGCCAAGAGAAAGGCGCGTTGCGATCATCGGCGTCCGAGATGTTCCTATTGCATGGCGAAGGCCGTGGAGTGCGAGTATCCAGCGAAGCCTCCCCGAGACGCACGACCCAGAAGGGCACAGGTCGATGCACTGACCAGCCAATTGATCACACCTGCAGCGCTAAACGAGAGTGCTGACGTAGACACTGTACTTGAAGTTAGCGATGATGTCGCAACGTATGCGGATAGTGGATTCGCTATGTCGAACTTGGACCTCGAGTTTCTAGACCGAATTTTGCTTGGGGCAGATCACGCAACACCAGGCCCGCACAATCTTGTGCTTTCTGAAATAGGCACTGAGGCCGGTCAACACCCGTTCCCGGAGTCTCTATCAGAGGCTGTTAACGTGAAAGCTTCAATGCAACACAAGCAGCTCACCCCAAGTATATCGATTCCCATGGCCCCAGCTCAAAATATCCGCTCGCTGCTGCAGCGGCCGAGGTTGGATGTGGGAGCCCAGAGGACTGCGAATCTAATATTACACACACTGAGGTCCTACCCTAAGATGATGCTACGCGACAACCTCCTTCCTCCCTTCATTCATCCTCACCTGATTCGTCTAGATGCTAAAGACGACGATACGGAGCCGTTGACTAACTGCATTAGTCTGGTGCATATGACCACCGGCCCGGTAAAAGGCAATCGCAAGTTATTCTGGAAGAACGTGCATTGGGAATGTGAGCGACTATATGCGGAGGTACGCGGTTAGCCAATTAGCCTTACTATTAGGAGATGGAAGAGTTACTGATAGAAGAGCGAAGCACACGAAGCTGAACAAGTGGGAGCTACTTGCCGCGATGCAGGCTCTATCTATCTATATCATCATGCGACTGGAAGAGGGCGAAACGGAGCACAACAATGTTGATTGGTTGTTGCTCTCGACAGTGACGGTAGACCTCACCAGTGTTTCATTGTCCGTGGTTAGACTCTAATGCTCAAAGCAGGTAATTGCCAGACAGGTCGGCAACCGCAGCTTTACCACCAACACCCAAGAAAAGGGGGGGCGCGACCATACCAGTGTGCTGTGGGACGATTGGCTCTTTGAGGAATCCAGGCGAAGGTCTGTCGTATCCCTGCGGAAAGTAGAAACCAAATACTGATTTTCACCAAGGCTATGCGTGATCTACCAGGTCGTGAGTATGCTGGTGTACTTCGACCCAGCCGCCATGTGCGAACATCCCACAGATCTCGTTCTATCCCCTCTTCCTGCAAGAAGACAACTTTGGGAAGCGGGCGACGGGCTTGCCTGGAAGGCTGAGGTAGAAAGGGGGCCTGCGTATAGGGAGGAGTATGGCATGGCGGCCAATGGTGAGCTTGTGCGAATCACCGAGGACGAGGTCTATTGCCACGAAGCCGTGGCTTCACAGAGACCCACCGGTGGTAGGGAAGCTGCGACATGGGAGGATTGGTGTTTGGGTATGGATGGGCTGGGTGGGCTGGTCATGCTTGCTGCTTCGCTGGTCGGATAGTGTTTATGACCGCGTTGTGGGGTAACTGCCAAGTATCTATGTCACTATGTTACAATGTTGCGCATTCGGAATGCATTTCCGCAAGCTGATTATGCCAGTGAGTCAGCTGCACCTCCGAGGCTGAGATCCTCCTTTACTTTCTCTCTTGGTCTTTACCTTTCTTCTCGTCCATCGTTGCTTCGCTCATAGTCTTCACCTTTGCTGCTCACCGGTTTAGCAGATCATCTCTTCTTATTTACGCCTAGCATCCTCACTTTGAGAGACCAGAAAAAGTGCCACCTGCTCTTGCCTACCTCTTTCCTACTTGCAAAGATCTACAAGATCTCTTGATTCAAGACACCGGCGCAGGTGCGCCCATAGCACCATTGCCGTTTCTTTCGAGCCCTTACTCCGCCACAAAGCATGGCGCCATCCCCCTTCGGACAGCTGGGCGCCTTGCCCCTGGAACTTCGGCTGGAGATTTACGAAAGGCTATTTTGGAAGCCGACACCATCCGTGGGCATTTTGTGCTGCTCTCGCGCGATCTACGAAGAAATCACTGGTCGCCTCTACGGCACCCTCGACATCGACCTGACACCATCATGGTACAGCTGTCGGCTTGAGATTCGCTGCCAGGCACTGCGATTGCACTGGAGAATACCCTACTCCACCCCTGCCATCCGCGATCGCTTCTCTCGACTCCCGTACCACAAGACCAATCTCCACATTCACATCTACGCACCGGATCCGCACGACCCCGGGCAGATCATTCTTCTATGGAACAATATCCGGAACCTCACAAGCTTTCTCGAAGCCGCGACAATAAAGTCGATTACCATTGACCTCAAGGAGTATAAGGGAAGTGATTGGCAGGACGCCGGTCGCGCGGTGGAGAGCATCCCATATCCTGGAAGCCATCAACCCGACCACAACGTCGTCTTTCTCCCGTTCTGCCGACTGTGCAATGTCAAGAGCCTCCACATCGTCCCGTCATCACGTCGCATGGATCGTGTGATTGACTGGGGCTTCATAAACTACGGTCGCGATTTCATCCTCAACAACGGATACGAGACGTATAACGATGGCACCCTCAGCCAGGACCCGCGCTACCGCGACGTGGTGCCCCTCTTCGACGACCTCAACGGAACGATACGCGACATGCAGTTCTTCCTCGACACCCGCTTGGACCTCCTGCCGGGAGACACTGCGGCCATGCTTCGCCTGGGTTGCGCCAGCCGATTTTCCACGAGCACATTTCCGACGCACCACCGGGAGCTTTTCCTGACGCTGCGCGAATGTCCGAAGGCGATCACACTCCACGACCCCGGGCTGGAGAAGTGGTGCATCCGTCGCTGGCACCATTGGAACATTTTCTGGGGAAACAACATGAACTGGAAGTGGTCATGGGACGAATGGTGCCAGCGATATCCCGACGGGCTTCCGCCTTTCACCCCGGAGAACGTCCATGGCTATTGGCGGGCGATCCCTAGCAGCCCACTTCATGGGTGGAAGAGCAAAGGATGCATCGACCGGGAAGGGGAGTTCGAGTTCCGGATCTGGAGCTACCTGCACCGTAACTGGAATCAGGAGAGCATTGGACAGCTTCACTTCTTCGAGCGGGAGTGGTGCACCGATTGCCGCCATCTGGGCTTCCAGGTAGGCTGCGAGGAGGGCTGTGAGCGTCTCAGTCGATTTGACTATCCAGAAGCCTGGGAAGAGGATGACGAAGGTGACTACTCGGATCCCGAGCTTGTCCTTTAGCACGAGATGGACTATATACGTGATGCTACGTTTTTCTCTTTCAAACAGGGTGAACCTTTCAGACAAAGGATCTTTTCCCTCACGAGTTACGCTACTTGCAATATCCACCGCGGCGGACATGAGGAATCCGTTACTGTACTACCATCTATACAAATACATGATACGGTTTATTGCTGTGCTTTGTAGCACTTTTAAGGCTATTTACTATCCTGAAAGGCTTCAATTTAGCTTCGATTCTGCTCGCAAGGTCTGTTCGTCCAGTACTAATGTTTGGCACTCGGAGAATTCGGCATGATAGTAGCGGCAGGGGCCCGCGCGGGCCGCTGGCCTCCCTTTCTTATTTAGTCCCGTCGACTCGCATACTTGGCCTGCGTTTATAGAGGTAGTGGCAGGCACTGTATGTAGATGCCGTCGACAGCGCTAAGCTCCCCCGCTCCTGCCATTGGGTCTTTCTGATTATCTCATGACAAACCCTGCTTCAGTCTACCATATCTAAGCCGTAGCTGAGTCGCCACACATCATGCTGGAAGACACATGAGGTTATGCCAAGGACTTGAATTCACAGCGTTACAGGACAAGGCTTTCCGACAAGGAAGCCATTACTATCATAACTTTCAGTGATTAAGCCGTACTTGGCTCAGTAGGCAGTGCTTGGATACGATTAATCAACCAGGATGGCTCTACCAGAAGAAAAGGCAAGGCTAGAAGAGCGTGACTGAAGCAAAGAAGCACATTCCGGCTTGCACTACACGATACAAGAAGAATACTATACATGTATACAAAGGGAGCTTGTCTTGGCTTCCTCCTCCGTCGCTGGAGGAGTACTGAACCCCAGCACCACGGTAAGGTGCAAGCTCATTGCTGGGGACCCTAGAGGGCAGAATCAAAATCAGCATCTGTCCACAGGGACGAATGAAGCAGGGCGATACTTAACTCGTTGCACTGGCCGCTGGTAGAGTGAGTCACATGAGGACAGGATATGACTTACCGCCCCGAAGGTGCGTGCATCATTACACCGGAGCCGGAAACCTTTGTCCAACCATGATCATCCTCATCTCTACCAGCGGCCTAACCCCCTACTGCCCCCCTTTTCTCCTCTTCGCTGACCGTGAGTTAGTAAGCTCACGGGTGACCACTCTTCGTGCCCCCTCAAGAGCCTTGCGGCCCCCTTCCAGATCCTTGTCAAACAGAGTGCGGAGATCCTCGTAGAGTCCTTGAAATTGACGAGTGTCCGCACCGTTTCCAAAGGCCACGGTGGGGAGTCTTTCGGCGGCGGAGCTTCCTTGGCCACATCCTTCGGAGTCCGGCGATCCAAGGGCACGCCTTTTCTCGGGAAGGATGTAGGGAGTTGGATCTGACACGCTGTGCCTCGTCCGCGTTTGACTGGAAACAGGACAAGAGGTGACCGGGATCCGCTCCTTGAATGTCTGGAAGACCGCGTCGACTCGATCTCCGCATTCTCTTTTATCGAAGGCTCGCCTGCGGCTTGCCTTATCCGGTCGGAGACTGAGGTCGAGCTCGGGCAAGGGACGTGCAAGCCCAGAACCAGGCTTGTGGTTGATCCAACCTTGCGTGTCGCCGTACAGAGTCAGGATCCGTTGCCAGGTGGTGTGATAAGGGAGCTGCAGGTTTGGCAAAGCCTCGGGAAGTTGGTTTTTGTCATGTTCAATGACCTGCCACATCCTGGCGCGGTCATTCTGAACACCCGGCTTCCCTATCTCTGCATGACAAACCTCGTTCCGCTTACCATAAACCAAAATTGCCAGCTTCGCCATCTCGAGGTCGACATCGAACCCCTGCAGTCGGAGGCGTCGGACGCACTCCTCTAGAAGTTCGATGTTGCGTTGTCTTCCGAAGGGATCCAAGGATTCCTGGTTGAGCTTATCGCGGAATGGGGCGACCCTCGAGTTTAGGCTTCGCATGTCCTTGGCTCTGGAGATCTGTACCAGGCAGTTCCACAACCGGCCCGCGTAGTCTCCGTGGGTGAGGAGGAGAGATTGCCACTTCTTGTCCTGGACAGGATCCAGATCGATGTCATTTGGCTCTTTATGCAAGAACCAGCTGAGATCGCCTGAACCCCACCAGGAAGAGAAGCTGGACGAAGAGTGGTCATCCGGAGCATCGGGGGATGGGGGCTTACCTGTATTCATCCTGGGCGCGGGTCAGCAAGGCGTCCCGTGAGGGCTGTTGGGAAGACTTACTTCTTATCTGACATCTTTGCTCTAACAGGCGTGCAGGAGGGTTTAAACGATCTATGAGTGGGTCGATAAAAACTGTCTACTAACAGACAATGCTCGAAACATGGGGAGAGAAAGGAAGAAAGAGAACGCAAAGCTGAGCACAGCGCCGGCGAAGTAAACCATCTCCATCGTGTATTCCAAGATGGAAAGCGCAGGCGGGTAGCAATGCTTCAGGTGAGGAAGGAAAGGACTACACCAGTTCCTGCTTCAGTGAGTATTCAAGACTTTAAACTGTTCCTTCCTCACGTACGCTTCCTTGGATGGACGTCCCTGCATCGTCTGTTGCGCGGATCCTACGACAGTAGGAGACGAGGTCTAGCAAAGGTCGACAACTACTTCCGAAGGTCTCGGTTTAAAATGCCTAGATGTGAGCAGGATCTACCGGTACATCATCCTGGCCTCTCCATGCGCTTGACTAGCTCTGGGTTGGATATAGAGCTAAGCCAATGACTATTCGAGCCTTAGATAGGTTGCTAGCTTAGCGTGTTCGTAGCAATGGTCGCACTGTTGAAGATATAAGAATCGGATGCTAGATCGCATATTGATGTAGATCCGTTGTTCCTGTCACTTTTCCAGATCAAGCTAGACCAAGCAGCTACAGCCCTAAGGACGCATACTGAACACAATTCGCATTGTGAGATCCCGGGCCTCGGAGTTCGGCCACCCATGATAAATCCAGCCAATGGATATACCTAGACTACTCGGGACCCGAAACCGCCGTATATAATACCTGTAGACCAAGCACCGATTCGTAAATAAGACAGGTATTGTAGTCATGTTGGGCACCTGATCACGTGAATTATGCATGTAGAATCAGGTGACCGGGGACATCCCTGGGATCGCAGCCCCTGAAACCAATCATTATCTTTCAAACACCCTGAACACTTGCCTGCAGTCACCAGGAACAAGACCCCGTTTCTGATGCAAGGCGATGACTACTCAGCCCGCAGTCCTCCCACTCCTTCGGGGGTCGATAACATTAGATGAAGCCTTGGACCAGGAAGAAGATATGCTGCTCGAGCTATCCTTCCCCACGTCCCGAGTGAAGTTCTTCGTATCTTTATACAGCCGCCGCCACGACACTGCAACGCTTGTCGCAGAGCATTCACTGTTAAGTCGATGTGACCAATGCTTCGTGGGCGAGGTGAAAGAGTGGATCCATGGCAGTTTCAATGTCTGCATCCCGGTCCGGGTCGAGGGTCGAGCAAAGGGACTGCCCAGGCGCGTGATGATCCGATTCCCTCTACCGTACAAAGTAGGCGAGGCATTAAACCCGGACAATGTGGACGAGAAGCTCCGCTGTGAGCCGCTACCTTTATCTGAATACGTCAGCAGCAGCTTGATGTCCCGCTTCCTCGGCTATGGGGTTTTGGGTTCCCCGGTGGTCAGACTGTACGCAAGCCAACCATTTCAACTTAATAAAGAGTCTAACAAGGTTTCCCACGCAATTCAGTATACCCGAACACATGCCTCTCACGACGAGAATCTTCTGGTACGCCAAGCGATGCGTGTCGTGGCTGTTGGGCCGTCCTTTGTCTTGCCCTTATATCAGCCATTGTCGACAACACATACTAGACCACGGCTAGCTCGTCATGGACTCCCTTGATGATCCAGAAGTTCAAATGTTATCGGAAACCTGGAACGAACTTCTACACGATGGCGCCAAAACAACAAACCTCTACCGGGACATGTCCCGCATAATGTTGCCTTTGAGCCAACTCCCACTACTCCGCATCGGCTCTTGGACGATCGACACAAACGGCGTCCTGCAACTGACCAACCGTCCGCTCACCCTCCGTCTGCATCAGTTGGATAATGCCGGGATTCCTACCAACATGGACCGCAGCTTGAATTATGCATCAGCCGATTCATACTACCACGATATCCTGTCCTGTCACGACAGCCGTCTGCGACATCAGCCCAACTCGATGTATGACGAGGATGACGGACGTGCCCAGATGGCGAATTTGACCATGATGCGGGCGCTTCTTCCGCAGTTCACCGACCGAGACCTTTCCCACGGGCCCTTCTTCTACCGGCTCACCGACCTCCATCAAAGCAACATCTTTGTCGACAAGGACTGGAACATCAAATATCTCATTGACCTGGAGTGGGCATGCTCCCTGCCGGCGGAGATTATGCGGCCTCCGTACTGGCTGACCGGTCGGCCTGTTGACGACATTCTCGGGGAACATCTCGACACATTCAGTGAGGCCCACGGCAGGTTCATGGACATATTCCAAGCGGAAGAGAAGCGTTATCTGCCTCTGTTTGATGACAGTGCCTATCGGACTAGCATCATGCGACGAGGGTGGGAGGTTGGGAATTTCTGGTACTTCCATGCCTTGGATAGTCCCAAAGGTCTATTCAACGTCTTTCGCGACCACATCCAGCCCAGGTTTGCAGCATCCCAGAGCGCCGATCTCACTGACTCGCGCATAGTATCTGAATACTGGTCAGTGGATACGATGGATGTCATTGAGGAGAGGCTAAAAGCTAAGGAGACATATGAGAATGAGCTACGCCGACGCTTTCAAGATACTTGCGATAGCGCATGATACCGAGCATCGGTCAGGCATGAAGTGAACCCTAAAAAGCCATTTCATTTCTCATTCAACGCCAACTTATCGAACCACAAACTCACAGCCCACAAAAGTACATAAGTCATGAGTCAAATCAACAGTGTCGACATGCCATGACCCCCTCATCCTCCCCCATCCTCCTTCCTCCCATCCCGCGCCACCAAATGCCCCGTATACCGCGTCATAATCCGATCCGCCAACTCGGCCTTTGTCCCCCCTTCGTCCCCACTCACCTCTCCCTCTGAATCATCCGTCACCTCCTCAGCGTATACCCGCGGCTCGGGCACCGGGCCCGCCCGAGGGTCCTCGGCGCGCATAGGCCGCGCCTCACGCTCATAGCTGCGCTCGCGCGGCCTGTACCGGTATCGCGGCCGGGCACCCGGACCGTCGCCGTCCATCGGGTACGGCCCACGCTCGTAGACTCGCGACCGAGATCTGGACCGCGGCCGCGAAGGGCTGCGGGAAGCAGGCGATCGGGCTCCCCGACGGTCCCGAGCGCGTTCCCGCAGTGCCGCGATCAGTGCCCCCGCTACGGCTGGGGTGACTGAGCCCAGCAATCTTTTGGTCGAGGCGCTGAACTCCGCGCGGGAGCTGCCGCCGCGAGGATCCGCTTGCGTGCAGCGTTTGAAGACGGCGAGCACACTTGCCGGTTCGCGGGGGTGGTCTTGCGGTGGACCTGGGCGGGAGAGTTTGAGACGCTGACGCCAGGTTCTGGTGTCCTTTGCGGGTGGTGGGTACACCGGGTCCAGGACGAGAAGCATCCAGTGGTGGCGCGCGGAGGGGTTGGGGATGAGCCAGTTGCTGATCATGCTCTGGTATCCCGAGGGCAGGGTTGTTAGGGTTGCGTACGCGTCGAGGGGCAGGGTTCCGGATGGGGCTGATTTTTGCTCTTCGCGAGCGAGGCGCTTCATGAGCTGCGGGAGGGGGTAGTCGACTGGGTGGACGGTGTAGGAGACCGGGTTCTTGGTGATGAGGAGGGACCAGGTGAAGGCGAGGCCGTCTGCGGCGGTGGGGTCTTGCAGGATGAGTGGGATTTTAGGGGTGGGTTGCGACGATGGGACGGTGTTGACCATTCTTAGGAGTCTGTGAATCCAGAGGTAGGTAAGTAGCTGGGTTTTATCATCATGTATCAGTTGTGGTTGTCACATACTGTCTCAATGCCACTGGGTCTCCTTTGTATCTGCTCCATAGCGACGAGATTCTTTGCTGCGCAGCTGGAGAATCATCCTCCGGTGCCAGCGCAAACTTTAGGGCATAGTCGATGGCTTGCTTCAGTGGGTTTTTCTTCCCCGAGTCCTCGGGGTCCGGAGCGTATGGCGGCCCATATCGCTCGGTGCTGACATCGCCAGGGATATCAAACGTAGCTTCTCGATAGAGCTCATCGCCAGGCATGTACGGTCGCTCTTTCTCAAAATCCTCAGGCACATCTCGCGTCGGACGCCGGCCGCGGTGACGAGCATACGCGCGGTCGGGGTCGTCTGGCGAGATGCCTCTAGTCCCTGGCATATCGTGCGCGGGTTCCTCATTCCGTTCCTCGCGAATATAGGTAGTGAACCGCCCATTCTGTCTAGGATCATTCCCGTATCCAGGGCGGTTCACGCGCTCAAGTCTACGCCCACAGAGAACGAGCTCGCGGCGCGCGACGGTGCGCGACCGCCACAGCGCGATGATGCGCTCGACGATCGCCTTCCGGTCTTCCTCTTTCGACCTGCAGTCGGATGAGAGTTAATACGCAGCTTTGCAAACAGTAACCTGTTTGAGTGGTCTCGAAAAGAGAAGGAAGAAAAACAATAGACAGCAAATCAGGAACAACCCACGTGGAACTAGCCTGGTAAGTACTCAGCGCCAGCAGCATCTCGATCTTAATCTTCTGGAGCTCCTGCTTCAGAAACTGCAGCTGGGGCTTGAACAACGGCCAAGAGAGGCGGCCAAAAAGTGACACATCGATTTCCGTGCGCGAGACCAGCGTCCGACTGTCGCTCGTTGTGTCGCTCGCCGACGTGGTGGTGGTGGTGGTGGTTGTGCCAGGGAGAACGGATCTACCCCCGGCCGCCGCCGCGGGCATCGTGCCCCCACCTCCCGAGCGGCGGAGCAGCCTCGATAGCCGCTGGATCACATCCTGGCAATCCTGAAGACACTTCTTGGCCAAAAACAGCCCGTGGGCGCTCCAGCGAGCTGTGGTTTTGTTCTCCTGGATGATGCGGTCAAGCTCCTGGGCGTGCGAGACGGTGGCCTCGATCTCGTTGGCGAGGTTGGCGATGTCATCGCGGCCGTGACGCACGTCGGCGATGTAGGTGTTCAGGGTGGTCGCGAGGCTGAGGCCCAACTGGGCGAAGGCGAGCACAGCGCTGGCTCCGTCCATAGTATGGGGAGGGGTTTACGGTGCTGCATGTCGAGGGTGGAACGTGCTATGGCTAGGTACTCTGTAGCTTCATATGAAAAGCTGGGCTGGCGGTGATGGGAAAGGCTGACAGGCAGTGTGGCTGTGGCGGGATCGAGGCAGATTTGAGCCTCTGGCGGGATGATACCTTGTCAACTTAGTCTACTAGCGGGGAATATCCTGCTTGAAAACGATACGAGTAGCGAATGACAATGAACGTGGCAGCAGAATACGACTGCCAAGCTGGTGAGGGGCCACATCCCGCCTATGACATTCTTTGCGCTGGCTCTAGTTCTCAACTCCCTTCCGATTAGGGCTAGCAGCTGCATCTCACAGCCTTGCCTGCCATCCAACCCACCGACCAAATTGCAGTCAATCCACCACAAATAGACAGCACAGTTCCTCCGTAAGTTATCCAGCTTCTCATCTCTCTAAGCGACTCGAGAATGCTACACTCATCACGATATCCCAGGGAAGGAACAACTGCCAAACAGTGCCCTTGCATGAATACGATGGGACAGACATATATAAATGTGACGTGACCGAATGGCCCTCACATCCTTGCTAGGAGATGCCATTCTCTTTCTAAAGAACATTCCCCTTGGTCTGCGTCATGTTCTTGACATTAATATTCCTCATCATGCCCACCCAGACGAACCCCAAGACCATGAACGCGGTAGCCGCCGCCAGCATTCTCGTCTGCGCATACCCGTACGCCTTCTGGATGCCCAGTCGCTCCTCGCTCCCCACCGGATAAGCCAGCTGCGCCGGCAGACTCTCGTAAATGGTCAACAAATTCGACTGCGCCGACGCCGGGAGATACCGCCTCAGGGCCGTCTCAAATGTATTGGTCCAGATGGCGCCGGAGATGGCACTGCCGATCGACCCGCCGATCCCGCCGGCCACGTACAGGAAGGCCAGCACGGCGGCGACGTGCTGATGGTCGACGACCCCGAGCACGGCCAGCTGCACACACAGGATGAAGATGCCGCCTGACACGGAGAAGAAGATCTCGCACATGACGATGTACCCGATGTATCCGTTCGGCTGGCGGAAGTGGATCATCAGACCCATGGCGAAGATGTAGAGGGGCACGCAGAACCACAGGATCCACTTGAAGCGGCCCGTCAGCCGGATCAGGTAGCCGGCGATGAACAGAAACACGAATGAGACCACGCTGAAAGTGTTGGTCACGTAGCCGGCCGTGGCCACGTCCAAGTTGTAGACGACCATCAAGAATGAGGAGAAATAGCTCGCGTAGCAGTAGTACGAGACCTGGTAGGTCATGTCCAGGAGCACGGCGCCGAGGACGGTGCGGTCGAGCAGGAAGCGGTTCTTCAGGAAGGGCACGGGCGCCCAGCAGATCTGGTAGAGGAAGAAGAATACCAGGAGCACGAAGCCCACCACAATCATTGCGATGATGTAGCCTGTCTTCCAGCCGTTCGGTGCCGTAGTAGCCAGGGTGAAGGGGAGGAGGAAGATGACGACACCGGCGGCGAGTAGGAACACTCCGGGCACTGTGTGTGGATTAGCAGGGATGGAAGCAGGCAGATGCTAGGATAGAAGCATGAGGACTTACAATCGAACTCTGTGATGCACCACCAGATCGTTTCGGAATAGGTCCGGTTGCTCTTCTCACGTACCACAATTTGCTCCTTGCGAGCCTTGCGCAAGTTCCACGCGAGGACAGCATACAGTGGCAGCGCAACACATGGAAAGACAATGGCCCAGCAACCCACACCCCACCGCCAGCTGACATTGGCGTAGAAACCCGCTCCGGCTTTGGATCCCGCGAAAGCAGTGATTATACCCGGGGAGGAGGTGAAGGCGAACGCCAATCCTCGATTTCTGAGATTTGTCACATCTGCCGCGAGAACGTCCCATGTGTAGCTTAGTCCTCCGAAGCCGATCGTATAGAACACCTGGAAACACGATCTATCTGTTAAACACTCTGCATTCATGGTGCACTGGGTGATCAGACCGTCTTACCTCAGCAGCACAATAGGTGGCAAGGTTATGCGAGGCAGCCATGAGAACCAACCCGAGGATGCACAGAGCCATCATGAGTAGGAAGCTTTCCGCGCGTCCCCAGACATCCAGCATCTTGGCCATCGGAATGTAGATCGCAGAGGTGATGGATCCTGCAACAATCGTAATGACAGTCAAAAGTGAGTGAGCCTGAAAGGAGCTCGTGATGAAGGGGTTCAGAGTGCTGACAAAGGTGGATTTAAAGCCGTTGACAAGCGTCAAGAGCCAGATGCTGCAAGGCATTGTGTTAGCAGACCTGATGGTTCGCGACGGAATCCGTTGAATAAACGCGTACAGAATCAGCACCGTAGCCAAAGATGCCTTCGACCAAGCCATTGTCACAGCTTCGATCTTCTGGACACCAAACTGTGCCTCCTCGCTTGGCTTCTCTACATCTTTGATGGGATCATCGGTCGTTGCACCGGGATGGCTGGGCCCAGCATCTTTGCTGTGCACGATGTTCGTCTGGATTGTCGCAATGCGATCTTCATCAGCGACTGAATCCTCAACTTGTGCGGCCCTTGTTCCACTCCGAATCTGCTGAAACTTATTCAAAAAGGTCATTGTAAAGTGACAGGCCAGGAATGTCCGGGTCGAGGTCGCGCGCAGTAAGGGTCAGCAGAATGGTGCCCACGGAGGGATGCGTGAAGTATTTAACTAAGCCGCAGTGGCACAATCGATCCCGAGCGAAGACTTCGCCAGAGACTGCGACAAGGGCTAAACGACTCATGCAGAGGCGAGCACTGGAGACTATTCCCAACTGAGAAAGAGTATTGATTGATAAGGAATCACATGACCATGGTTACATTCCTTCAGAGCCACTTGGCTTGTATTACAGCCTGATACGGCTGATTAGGGTTCAAAATTACCCTAGTCGCAGGAGCAAGCGACAGGTTTACACAGATTGGAGGGGTTAGCCCAACGATATCGGATGATACCTTTACACCACTACATCAGTAGTGTTGGACGAACCTCTCGGCTACGTTGTGACTAGAGATTCCGGGAGAACACCTTGCCTCTTATACTACGCTAACTATGTTCAACAAGACAGCTCTTGCTGGTTAAAGCTAGTAGCATCAGCAGCGAATAATGGCGTTTAATGACCCTGCTCTTGTTGGGTTGCCCGAGGCTCACGGTCTTGCGAAGAAAGGGACCTCCTCGGGAGGCAACATGAAGCGAGAGAGCGGTTCATCGCAGCAGTGGCACGATCACAGCGGCAAAGCCTGCCCTTCTGGCCAAGACGGCAGTTGTCCTCTTATCCTTGGTATCATCTTTAACCCAATGGCACTCACTCACAGCGCTTCCGTCCAAATGGCCGAAAATAACTCTAGTTCGCATCCCTCGACAGAAGACGGAAACAGCAGCCGATTAACGAAAAGTCTACAAGTTTAACATAAGAACATGATCACTGACTGCGGACAGATGGCTCAAACAGGAATGAGACAATGGGCTTGGCCAAGTCCAGAAGCAGGTGCTACCATGGTGTCAATGAGGGGTCCGAGGCCCATACAATACGCGAGAGAAAAAAAAGGGATCTTAGACCCTGTCCACTTCAGCCAATATAGTATCTCAATTTGAATCTCCACTATGCTGGAGCGGGTCCACGGATGAGCGCAGTTTCCCGATTAAGGCGCCTCCCGCGCTGACCTTGAATTGCCGCCAAATCCAAGTGCCCTAGCAACGCAAAGTTTTTCATCAAACGGCAAGATTTCGGATTTAGGGAGTTAATCTTCGCTGCTCGTTTTACGGTTGATACCTGGAGACTTACATGTACTTACCTTCGTGTCAGCTTCTCCGTGATCAAGGGGCAAGTAAAGAGATCTGAATTTTGAGTTGAGTTGAGAAAGAGTTCCCGTGGCGCAATCAAGCCCGGATCAATTGATTGATTGATTGATTGATTGATTGATTGATTGATTGATTGATTGATTGATTGATTGAGAGGAGGAGGGGGCGCTCGGATCAGATTAGATCAGTTGATCGGGAAGGCTCCACGCCACAGGCTGTACAGTACAGGCTTGTATTGTCATGTCATGTTATACCACGCGGCCGCCGGCCGCCGTAACCGGACCTTGGTCTTTTTCCTCTTAGCAATCTCATAAATGTTGAGAATTGCTCCTTGGCTTCTGGACGGTCAGATGGCATGTTCATGGAGATCCTGCGTAGCGTCCGTGGTAACTTATGTTTGCCCTTGCCTGACTCAGAGCAAATCCTCAGGGTTGTTAGTAACATCTGTCAATGCAATCCCATCTAATCTTTCTGGTATAATGTCTTCGACTAGCAGCTCGATCCACTCCCCGAGCAATTCCGAATCACCAAAAAGACCTACACTACCATCAAATTGCGACAGCCGGCCTCTGCCACCCAATATTAGTTTGTCGAGCATCTACATGGAATATCGAGCCTAGATGCCCAAAATCGCCTTTACATCAACAAGATGCGCATCTGATCAAGAAACTTAATTCATTATTCAGGGCATGCAGGGCTGGAGATCACACAAAAACAGGCTAACGAAGGCTTAACATAGATGCTGTGTTGGAGACGGTACATCTCCAGTGTCAACCTCCCTTGGGAAGAAGCGCACGACTGTCATCATCCAACCCCGGCGACTGCAACTCCTTACCCTCCCCGCCGGCATCGCTGCCCTCCTCACCCTCCCTATCACTACTGTACTCGTGTTCCGGCCCCAAGTCCAGATCAAAATCCGCCGCTTCCAGACTCTGATAGTCTCTGCACCGCCGCCACCAGACGACCGCCGCCGCGAGGGCCCCCAAAACGAACAAACCCACGCCGGTGGCCAGCAAAGCCACCACGACCTTCGACAGCCCCGGATCTGATCTTCTCTTCTCGGGGCGCGGCGGATCGAAGAGCTCCGCGGTCCCCGACTCATCGTACATATCCATAGCAACGGTCAACTCCGTCGTGTTCAAGTCGACAATCTCCGTCGCCGCCAACATATTCCCGCGATCATCAACCGCCTCCGCCCACAGATACCGCCACTCCGTGTTCCCCACGACCAACTTGGTCTCGAACCCGGTCCGCCGCGAGGTGGCCAGAATCTGGCCCTTGCGGTCCGCCGCGGCCAGATCCCAGGCGGCGCCGCGCACCACCCACGTCTTCACCTCGGTGGCCCCGTTCCAGCTGACGTAGACGACCAATCTTCCCTGCGAATCCCTCCGCGGGGCAATCGCCGGATCCCACCACGGCGTGGCGGACCAATCTACCTTGTAGGCGCGGTAATTGTCCAGCGCGTCCGGGATCTCCGGGCTGTGCCAGGGCGAGAACTGGACGTCCAGCACCGTCGCGCCGGAGGCCGTGTGCTCCGTGAACGAGGGACACCGGCCCCAGCCGATGAAGACGTTGCCGAGGTCGTCCGGCTGTGGGGCCAGCGGCTGCACGCTGCCCTGGCTCTGGGCCTGGAGGCGCGACGGGTGCCGGAACTCGTTGAGGAGTTGCACGGTCGGCGGGGAGGCGGTGGTGTTGATGGCGATGTGCAGGCCCCGCGAGCAGTCGGTGTCGCACGTCCCGTGCGAGGTGACTTTCACGTGGTTGTCGAAGAAGGTCAGTTGGGTTTCGTTTGTGCCCGGCACGAAGCGCGCGTGATGCTGCCAGCCCATGGTTAAGATGGGTTGGGCGGTGGATTCGTCTACGCCCGCGGCCGGCGGGAGTTCGATGAAGTTGTTGCGCGGGCCGCCTAGGGACCACAGGATTGAGCCGGTCGTGCCCGAGATCAGGTAGATGGCGTGCATGTGGCGGATCGAGATGAGGTAGTTGCCAGCTTGCGTCTGTCCCGCGTGGTTGTCTGGGTTAGTTGGGTTGTGTGAGGTTGTAGGGCTACGTTCCGTCCCCGGTGACTATGGTCGGGCCTCACCTTCTGAATACTGTTGAGATGGTACGCATCCCACCCGCTCCCCCTGGGCTCGAACGACTCCATCGGATTGATGTGATCCAGGGCCCGCCAGTCGAAAAGCACCTCGTTGGTCTCGAGGTCGATCTCCTGGAAAACGGCATCCAGCACCTCGAACCGCTCAGGCGTGCCCCAGCCGTCCTGCAGATTGGACCGCCGCGCGCGGATCTTGTCGACCCCGGTGACCAGCGCCGTGCCGTTGCCGGTGAAGGCAAACTCGTGGAGGTCGCTGTGGACCTGGAGGTTTTGGGCCGAGATCTTGTAGGCCAGGCGGTAGGTCTCGTCGAACGCCAGGCCGTAGCCGTCGCCGATGCCGTCGCCCTTCTCCCCGCCCCAGAAGGTCAGGTACCTCTTGCCGTGGTTCTCCTGCACCCGGGTGCCGAACACATTCTTGAACGAGCGGTTCAAATACACCGCGCTGAGATCGTGGCTGTCGAGGATGAGCGGCGAGGCGAGCGGCGAGGAGTCGTTGCCATCGTGGCGGAGGAAGATGTGCGAGCCCGTGTCGGAGATGTTCTCGGCGTCCCAGACGTTGACCTGCAGCACGGGAGCGTACTCGCTGCTCGAGTGAAACTCCAGGTGCGGCCGGTGACCCAGCGCGCCCTCGTTGTATCTGCGGTAGTTGGTCGAGACAAAATCTCCGCTAGCCACCGTTGCAAGCCATGCTCCCATGCATCCCCAGATCAGAGGGCGAACCATGGTGAATTTGTTGGTTGATGTCGGTACGACATGAGAGACGAGATCTTCTCTTCACATTTCATTCTTGCAAAGTAAAGAAAACCCGGCTATGGCGCGCCTCAAGTGTTTTTCTGGAGGGAAAAGCATTGATGCATCATGGACACGATGCGAGCGATGCGCCCCACTTGTCCGGTGGGGAGCCAGTGTTGGACCAATCACGGGGCCCGAAAAGCCCTGTTGCTTGCGTATGCGTCGTCGTCCTCAAACCACGACGGCCACCCACTCTCGTGACGCATTCGCGGGCACAGACATGTTTAGAGTCTGGTGTTGTTGTAGATAGGAAAGTACACCTGTATGGCCTCGTCGTCTTGTTTCTCGTTTGGGATGCGGAAATCCTTGGCAATGACCCACCCCATACATCCCCCCCAAAAGAAAAGAACAAGCCAACCGGAATGTAAATCACACGGGTAAACAACCTTGAGTTTAGGATTGACATTCAGACACAGCCTCGCTAATAGTCCTTATCACCGAGCTGGTCTCCCCGCCCCACCCACAACCACTAGTCCCAACCGGACAGTCAACCCCGAAGCATCCATCGGCATTCTCCCACGCAGGCGCAACATGGTCCACAATACAGCACTACCGCTCGAACGGCCACCCCTCAAAAAACGCCGTCAAGCCCCGATTCAGCGAGCAAGCCATGACACTCGTATGCTCCTCGCCCTCGTACTCCCGGACCGGCACCGTCAGCACCGCGGGACACTCGCGAAGCAGCTCCGCGAGCTCGAACGCATTATCCCGCATCCTCCAATCCGCCGCCATCCGCCTGCGCTCCTCATATTCATCGTCGGACTCACCCCTCCGCCGCGCGGGATTCTGCTCCAACGACCCCACAAACATCATCAGTGCCGGCCGCGGCCCCCGCTCCCCATCCAAGGGACGCTCCTTCGCCTTCGCCTTCTCCACAAACCCCCTAGCTTCCTCCAGAATCCACCGCCCATTCCACCATATCGACGGACTACTAGCCAGATAGCACTCGAACGCTTCGTGCCGCGTAAACAGCGCATGCAGCGCGAACAGCCCGCCGTAGGAGTGGCCGTAGAGGGCTTCGCGCGCGCACGTGAGACGCGGGAATGCGGCATGCACGGCGGGGCGGACGGTGTCGGTGAGGAAGGTCAGGAACGCGTCCGCTCCGCCGTGGCCGGGGACGGCCGGGTCGGTCGGCGGCGTCAGGTCCCGGCTGCGGCGGTGGAAGTCGTACACCTGCCCCGTCAGCGGGTAGCCGATCGCGACGATGACCCCGCCGCCTTGGAAGTCGGACATGACGGCGCGGCGCCAGGCGGCCTCGGTCGCGGTCAGGAAGAGGGCGTTGCCGTCGACGATGTATCTGGTTGCGTTAGTAGCCATGCAAGAAGAGTGTGGGTGTGGGGGTCTCCCGGGTTGGTTACAGGATTGGGAGCGGGCCGCTGTCTGTCGGGGGCTGCGCGTCTGTCCAGTGCAGAGGCCAGGAGATCTGGATGAGGTGTTTTTCTCCTTGTGCATTCTCGAGGTAGAATTGCTTTGAATTGGGGAGTGTGATTGGTGTGATTTCGAGAGTCATTGTGACGGGTGGAAGGGGGAGATTGTTGCCGAAGCCGTAAGGTTAGGATGTACTTACTGTAGTTGAGGGCATGCTCTTGTTTAAAGGTGATCCGGATCCCTCCGCGAATCGGATCGTACGTACCACACAGCGGACGATCCGGTCCCGACAGAACCTTGGCACCATCTGAGACACTTTCTATGGATAAGATTAACAGATCAGATTAGATCTGCATCCATGACCGCTACTATAATCGCTGCTGCTGTTGAGGATCGGTTGAACTGGCATTATCACAAATCGCCACCCGGGAATTTTCTCTTTGATTGGACAGATGAAAAGAATACTGGGTCAAAGCATTGCGTCTTGGCTTTTTCCAGTAACGTGGCCACGCGAACACCACGGATTGAATCCCGTGCATTCTTTCAAGGCGCCATGGAATCACAGATGGAAGGATTCTCAGTATATCAAAATCATCCCAGATCTCAGGCGATTGCTCCTGCTGGACTGGAACTTGGAATTCCCGGTTGCATGGAAAAATTGTCAAACCCCCGTATAGACCCACATTTGAGTGAGCTCTTCTTCGCATTGTGGCTCCTCAGCCGCCCCACCTCGATTAACGACCAGTTTGCAAAAGTTGGTTCCTACTATCGTTGAAGGTAACATGTGTTAATGCTCATCCACAAAGAAACAAATTCCCACCTTTCTTCCGAGACGGAGGTCCCTTTGTAAGGGCTGGGAAGTCTTTGTCAGCTTAACAGGCAATCCTCTGCTAGTGACTATGAGTTAATGGAGCATTCGCTTTGCAACAAAGCGATTTTTGGTGGAAGGAAGACTCCTCCCAGGCAATTTATGGTTCATTCACGACACAGCCATGGCATTGAGACTTTGTAAGAGTGCTATAAGACGCCCAAGATATTCGAGTCAATCCTAATATCAATACTCCCTCCTAGCAACAAGCCATTGACCTCTAGCCTGAGCGTGGTCCAACCAAGGTACTGCCCCCCGTGAAAATATCGAATTAACAGGTTACTCGAAAGTGGTGGGCACAGGCACACGACATGGATTCCCCTCCCGTGACCATCGTCGACACCCCCGAGGCGGTCTCCAAGCTGATGGACGATCTCCTCGTCAAACCCACAGAGCACTTGTACGTCGATCTCGAAGGCAAGGACCTCTGCCGCCACGGCACGATCACACTAGTTACAATCCACCTCATATAGCCGAGTCAGACCTATCTCGTCGACGTGCACACCCTCGGCGAAACAGCCTTCTCCACCCCGGCCGCCGACAACGCCACCACCCTCAAGACAATCTTCGAATCGCCCACCCGCACAAAAGTGTTCTTTGACGTGCGCAACGACTCCGACGCCCTTAAAGTCCTGTACAACGTTGTTCTGGAGGGCGTCGAAGACGTGCAGATCATGGAGCTCGGGTTCCGCCGGTGGTCCGGCGGCGGCTGGCTCCGGGGGCTTCGGGCCTGCGTCTCGGACAGCACGCAGCTCGGCCTCTCGGCGGAGGAGAAGAATCGGTGGCTGGAGAACAAATGGCAGATGATGAGGAAGTTCCGGTCCGAGGGCGCGGCGGCCGAGAACCACGATCTGGGCTTGACCCAGCGGCCCTTGACCCCCGAGGCCGTGGCGTACAGCGTCGGCGACGTGGTACTCCTGCCGCAGCTGCAGCGCGAGTATATGGCCTCGCTCGACGATTTCTGGATGTGGTTCGTGGCCCGAGAGACGGCTGCCCGCGTGAAGGAGTCGCAAGACGAGGGGTATGTGCCGGATGGACCGCACAAGGCCTTGGTGCCGTGGTCGGTGCTCGACTTCCAGGAGCGGATTGAGGAGTATAACCTGATGATTGAGGATGAGTATTCTACTGATGATAATGATGTTGATGATGATGATGATCATGAAGATGATGATCATGATGGATCAGAGGCCTCAGATGCCGAGGAGGGCTTTCTCTTGTTCTATTTAGTGTCTTTTGGATGATGTTTTCCAGTGTCTCGGACAGAAGTATTTACTGTACTGTTCATTCTGCCTGGAACTGCTCATGGATGCTCGATTTATCAGTAGAAGTGTAAAAGCAAATGAAACCAAAAGATAAAACACCATCAGGTACAGGTTTTTCTGGTTCATTACCAAAGACTCTTATAAGGTAAGCAGGGTCACCCCTATATGATTTATACTTCATCCACGTTGTTAACGTACAGTAATTTGAAGGTAGCAAAATGCTCCCAAGACAAGCAGAACTCAGAGACAAAGCCAAAAAGTGATTCGAACACTTACGTGAAAAACACAATATTGACGTATTCTTGCCTTTCTTACTTAGTTTTTATTTAGAGTAATAAAGATTTAAACCAGAGAAATCACATATCAGAAGTGAAACAAATGAATTTCCATGTCCCTCTCCCTACTTTGTTCGCCTGTAAATGTAAAGATACAATGGGGGCGGTGGGGGCGGAGTGGATTTAGTGGCAGGAACTTCCAGGCACCCGATCCACCGCCCCCACCGCTGCCTGTTGCTCTCTGCCGTGCCCTCTGCTTATCTCCCCTCTTACTTGAATAACAAACGCGGTCCGCTTCTCCTCCTCCTCGTCCTTCTCCTTCCAATCTTCGATCGACTTTATTGCGTCTAGACACAACACTCACAACCATCATCATGGGACAGATCAAAGACCTCCCCCCGGACCCTCCAGTCCTCACCACAACCACCACCACCTCCTCTTCATCCTCCATCCCCTATCCCCTCCCCCTCCCCGAAGACGACCTGCCCCCCGCATACCACGAAACCGACCAGACACCAACACCCTACCGCGACGACCCGCTCTCCGCACCCCACGAAGCTTACACCATCCCCGGCCACCAGCCGTACCACAGCGTCCGCGAGAAGACGCGCCACGCGGGGGTCGTCACGCTGGACCCGGTCCTCGCCACCGACGCCGAGGCGCTGTACCGCCTCGTCGACACGCAGACCCGTCTGCCGCCGCGCCCGTGCCTGGTCATCAGCGGCCAGCACCACGAGAAGGAGCGCCGCGGCAACGACTCGACCCGCCGCACCGTCTGCGACTTCAACTTCCGCATCGACCTGACCCGCACCCTCCTCGCCTGGGGCGGCGGCGCCGGCCCGCTCCGGCGCTGGTCCTACACCACCGTCGTCGGCGACCACGATCACCA
This sequence comes from Aspergillus japonicus CBS 114.51, assembly GCF_003184785.1. NCBI lineage: Eukaryota > Fungi > Ascomycota > Eurotiomycetes > Eurotiales > Aspergillaceae > Aspergillus > Aspergillus japonicus. Next base: position 29,103 of record NW_020291672.1, read on the forward strand.
GAGAGCGTACCGCGGGGGACGCTGGCCGTCGCGCGGAGCGCGGCACGGGAACAAGACGGGCGGGCGCATCGCGCTCCCAGAGGATGGCGATGGGACCACGGAACTCGGGGAGGGGGACCGGCTGATGGGGGGGTTGGAGGCCGGGGATGCGCAGGGGGAGGATGCCCCGGGACTACGCGGGTGGTGTCGGCGGTTCTGCGACGATCCAGCCCCAGTGAAGTCGTACGTATATGTCGCTTAGACGAAGATCTATGCTGAGAATACTGACATCTGGATGTGTGTAGATTCACCTACCGTCGCAACCTCCACGGCTTCGACGCCGCCCCCATGCGCACGAAGCTCATCGCCCACATCCGCTCCACCGGCTACCAGGGCCACGTGCACGTCGCCCCGTCGCTCGCCAACGGCACGATCACCGTCTACTCGCCGCACTGGATCAACCGGCTCCGCAACCATGGGTTCGTGTACTGGGCGTGCATCATCCTCCAGCTGTGGATCGTCACGTGGCCGGTCATCTGGTGGTTGGAGCGGCGCTACGAGGTGGTGCGGTCGGAGTGGTTCTCGTCCCAGCTGGTCGCCGATCCGGCTCACCCCGAGGGGCAGCGGAAGGTGTACGCCGGGGACCAGGATGAGCTGGCGGCGGCGGAGACGTGGGCGCCCGTCGTGCGCGAGGCGGTGTGGCAGGGGCGGAAGGGCGGAGACATCCTGGCCGAGGAAGAGGTCGAGCGGCTGCGGCGGCTCGGCATCCAGCGCAGAGACGCCGTCGGCCAGGGCGGCGACTTGATCCGTCGCGGCCAGGCGGTGCTGGGGCTGATGGGCATCCGCAATATCGGCGGGGTTAATGTGACGGGGGCGTGGGGGGCGGATCGGTGTTGATCTTGACGTGTGCTGCTGCTTGGCCGGCGGAGATTGTAAAGTTACTGTACTGTACAATTGCGACTCAGAGATACCCTACCCAGTAGATATTGCACGACGCGGCGTGCGTTGTTTGACACCTCATTTCAGAGTGATTATGTCCTGACAGCCAGACTGGCTTCTGTACTGGATTCTTCAGCCAGTGTGTGAAAAGTACCCCTTGGCGATTCGACATGTAATCCTAATCATGCTTTCCTGCCTTCGGCGGGCCAGATTACTCTACAGCCTTGTGGGGTCCATCCGCCGTGCAGTGGAAAGCATAACTCGGGAGTTGTGCTATGCTGTTCGATGAGTAATCAGGCCACAAAGTCAGTGCATGGGTTCTACGCACTAGTCATCAAAATGAGTCTGATTTTGAGATTATGCGAGCGCTTGGTTAGAATGAAGAATGAGAGCGAAGAGAGA